>NW_027444134.1:0-28632 GCF_048569485.1 Anomaloglossus baeobatrachus
GTCAAATACTAAGAAAGGGCGGCCTATGAAAGAATTACTACTTTCAATAAGTACACTTAAACGGCTAATTGGGAATAGAAAAACTGTAAAAAGCCCTCTGAGAAAGCCCCCCTCTAACCTTTGATAGTAAGCTTTTCTGTAGTCTGCCTGTTGATGTATTTTCCGTTTGAACTGTGCACAACATGAAGAGACGGAACACTGGCGGCTTGTCACAATGCCCCCCGATGACATCACAATAGCGCTGCTGCCTAGAAAACAAGCTGCGCAGAAGAAGTTGTTCTTTGGGTGGGAGGGTGGGCTAGTGGAAGGAGGGGGCAATCTCTTTTTTTCCCGGGTGGTAGGGGGATGACAGGAGAAGGGAAGCGGGTGGTGAGAAAGGTACAGAGGGCAGGGTTTGGGGGCTGGGAAGGAAAGGGAAAAGATTAGGGTTTGGGGATGATGAAAGGGCTTTCTACGGGTAAGGATGGCAAAGGGTGGCAGTGACGGAAAGTCAGGCAACCTGTCCTGTCCGTCTTTTTGTATCGTGAATTGGAAAGACTGCAAGGGGGAGGGGAGTTGCTTGCGCCCTAAAGGAGGAGTTATTCAGATTCATTGCAGTGGGCGGCGGCTGCAAAACGCACCATTCTTCTTGTTTTGGCTCTGCAAAGCAGCCTTTTCAAGGGTTGGCTTGGGTGACAAAATGTCTTGTGTAGGCGTGGGTTTGTCTCCCTCTCGCTCTCTCTCCCTAAGATGTGTCCGGCATAGGCCAGGGTGCCACTCGAGGCCCAAACCAATTCTGGTTATCGCTTCTCGGCCTTTTGGCTAAGATCAAGTGTAAGTATCTGTTCTTATCAGTTTAATATCTGATACGTCCCCTATCTGGGGACCATATATTAAATGGATTTTTAGAACAGGGAGATGGAAAAAGAGCTTGCTCTGTCCACTCCACGCATTGACCTGGTATTGCAGTACCTCCAGGAACGGTGCACCCCTTCTTAACCCAGTTTCCAAAAGCAGAACTCAATTCACCTGATTCATATTAGCCCGATTTAATGAATTGGAAGAAAGCATACGTCTTCATATGCACCTCAATTTGGCCCATTCACTTTTCACACTTCCTCCTTTTGTTTTTTATCTTTCACACTTTTGACTTTCTTTATTCATCCAAATAGCAAACTCATCACCACTCAACCTGACCAACTCGGCTATGTCCCCGTGCTGCAGTTCTCTGTCTTATCTAGATCATTTGCAATTGAATGGAATAGATCCCTTTTGGACAAAGTGGATTCACCTGCTGCTGCAGTGACCACAGGTGTGATAACATCTAGAATTGGCATCTGGTGCGATCTCTCCGCTTCCACTCCAAAGAAAGTTACCTGTTTATTCCTATCATGCATTGGTTTTTGGGGTTTTCTTTGAGTAATGATGATCTCTTTAGTAGTCTGTTGGCGCCCTCTCCTGGAGGAATAGTTTGCTTGCTCTTGGACATTCTAAAAGAGAGGTCATGATAGACATTGAGCTTCTGAGCTCAATTGGGGACAGTCATGGGTGATGAATGTTTGCAACCTACTGCGAAGCCTCATACCGCAATATAAGGAACGTCAAATACTAAGAAAGGGCGGCCTATGAAAGAATTACTACTTTCAATAAGTACACTTAAACGGCTAATTGGGAATAGAAAAACTGTAAAAAGCCCTCTGAGAAAGCCCCCCTCTAACCTTTGATAGTAAGCTTTTCTGTAGTCTGCCTGTTGATGTATTTTCCGTTTGAACTGTGCACAACATGAAGAGACGGAACACTGGCGGCTTGTCACAATGCCCCCCGATGACATCACAATAGCGCTGCTGCCTAGAAAACAAGCTGCGCAGAAGAAGTTGTTCTTTGGGTGGGAGGGTGGGCTAGTGGAAGGAGGGGGCAATCTCTTTTTTTCCCGGGTGGTAGGGGGATGACAGGAGAAGGGAAGCGGGTGGTGAGAAAGGTACAGAGGGCAGGGTTTGGGGGCTGGGAAGGAAAGGGAAAAGATTAGGGTTTGGGGATGATGAAAGGGCTTTCTACGGGTAAGGATGGCAAAGGGTGGCAGTGACGGAAAGTCAGGCAACCTGTCCTGTCCGTCTTTTTGTATCGTGAATTGGAAAGACTGCAAGGGGGAGGGGAGTTGCTTGCGCCCTAAAGGAGGAGTTATTCAGATTCATTGCAGTGGGCGGCGGCTGCAAAACGCACCATTCTTCTTGTTTTGGCTCTGCAAAGCAGCCTTTTCAAGGGTTGGCTTGGGTGACAAAATGTCTTGTGTAGGCGTGGGTTTGTCTCCCTCTCGCTCTCTCTCCCTAAGATGTGTCCGGCATAGGCCAGGGTGCCACTCGAGGCCCAAACCAATTCTGGTTATCGCTTCTCGGCCTTTTGGCTAAGATCAAGTGTAGTATCTGTTCTTATCAGTTTAATATCTGATACGTCCCCTATCTGGGGACCATATATTAAATGGATTTTTAGAACAGGGAGATGGAAAAAGAGCTTGCTCTGTCCACTCCACGCATTGACCTGGTATTGCAGTACCTCCAGGAACGGTGCACCCCTTCTTAACCCAGTTTCCAAAAGCAGAACTCAATTCACCTGATTCATATTAGCCCGATTTAATGAATTGGAAGAAAGCATACGTCTTCATATGCACCTCAATTTGGCCCATTCACTTTTCACACTTCCTCCTTTTGTTTTTTATCTTTCACACTTTTGACTTTCTTTATTCATCCAAATAGCAAACTCATCACCACTCAACCTGACCAACTCGGCTATGTCCCCGTGCTGCAGTTCTCTGTCTTATCTAGATCATTTGCAATTGAATGGAATAGATCCCTTTTGGACAAAGTGGATTCACCTGCTGCTGCAGTGACCACAGGTGTGATAACATCTAGAATTGGCATCTGGTGCGATCTCTCCGCTTCCACTCCAAAGAAAGTTACCTGTTTATTCCTATCATGCATTGGTTTTTGGGGTTTTCTTTGAGTAATGATGATCTCTTTAGTAGTCTGTTGGCGCCCTCTCCTGGAGGAATAGTTTGCTTGCTCTTGGACATTCTAAAAGAGAGGTCATGATAGACATTGAGCTTCTGAGCTCAATTGGGGACAGTCATGGGTGATGAATGTTTGCAACCTACTGCGAAGCCTCATACCGCAATATAAGGAACGTCAAATACTAAGAAAGGGCGGCCTATGAAAGAATTACTACTTTCAATAAGTACACTTAAACGGCTAATTGGGAATAGAAAAACTGTAAAAAGCCCTCTGAGAAAGCCCCCCTCTAACCTTTGATAGTAAGCTTTTCTGTAGTCTGCCTGTTGATGTATTTTCCGTTTGAACTGTGCACAACATGAAGAGACGGAACACTGGCGGCTTGTCACAATGCCCCCCGATGACATCACAATAGCGCTGCTGCCTAGAAAACAAGCTGCGCAGAAGAAGTTGTTCTTTGGGTGGGAGGGTGGGCTAGTGGAAGGAGGGGGCAATCTCTTTTTTTCCCGGGTGGTAGGGGGATGACAGGAGAAGGGAAGGCGGGTGGTGAGAAAGGTACAGAGGGCAGGGTTTGGGGGCTGGGAAGGAAAGGGAAAAGATTAGGGTTTGGGGATGATGAAAGGGCTTTCTACGGGTAAGGATGGCAAAGGGTGGCAGTGACGGAAAGTCAGGCAACCTGTCCTGTCCGTCTTTTTGTATCGTGAATTGGAAAGACTGCAAGGGGGAGGGGAGTTGCTTGCGCCCTAAAGGAGGAGTTATTCAGATTCATTGCAGTGGGCGGCGGCTGCAAAACGCACCATTCTTCTTGTTTTGGCTCTGCAAAGCAGCCTTTTCAAGGGTTGGCTTGGGTGACAAAATGTCTTGTGTAGGCGTGGGTTTGTCTCCCTCTCGCTCTCTCTCCCTAAGATGTGTCCGGCATAGGCCAGGGTGCCCACTCGAGGCCCAAACCAATTCTGGTTATCGCTTCTCGGCCTTTTGGCTAAGATCAAGTGTAGTATCTGTTCTTATCAGTTTAATATCTGATACGTCCCCTATCTGGGGACCATATATTAAATGGATTTTTAGAACAGGAGATGGAAAAAGAGCTTGCTCTGTCCACTCCACGCATTGACCTGGTATTGCAGTACCTCCAGGAACGGTGCACCCCTTCTTAACCCAGTTTCCAAAAGCAGAACTCAATTCACCTGATTCATATTAGCCCGATTTAATGAATTGGAAGAAAGCATACGTCTTCATATGCACCTCAATTTGGCCCATTCACTTTTCACACTTCCTCCTTTTGTTTTTTATCTTTCACACTTTTGACTTTCTTTATTCATCCAAATAGCAAACTCATCACCACTCAACCTGACCAACTCGGCTATGTCCCCGTGCTGCAGTTCTCTGTCTTATCTAGATCATTTGCAATTGAATGGAATAGATCCCTTTTGGACAAAGTGGATTCACCTGCTGCTGCAGTGACCACAGGTGTGATAACATCTAGAATTGGCATCTGGTGCGATCTCTCCGCTTCCACTCCAAAGAAAGTTACCTGTTTATTCCTATCATGCATTGGTTTTTGGGGTTTTCTTTGAGTAATGATGATCTCTTTAGTAGTCTGTTGGCGCCCTCTCCTGGAGGAATAGTTTGCTTGCTCTTGGACATTCTAAAAGAGAGGTCATGATAGACATTGAGCTTCTGAGCTCAATTGGGGACAGTCATGGGTGATGAATGTTTGCAACCTACTGCGAAGCCTCATACCGCAATATAAGGAACGTCAAATACTAAGAAAGGGCGGCCTATGAAAGAATTACTACTTTCAATAAGTACACTTAAACGGCTAATTGGGAATAGAAAAACTGTAAAAAGCCCTCTGAGAAAGCCCCCCCTCTAACCTTTGATAGTAAGCTTTTCTGTAGTCTGCCTGTTGATGTATTTTCCGTTTGAACTGTGCACAACATGAAGAGACGGAACACTGGCGGCTTGTCACAATGCCCCCCGATGACATCACAATAGCGCTGCTGCCTAGAAAACAAGCTGCGCAGAAGAAGTTGTTCTTTGGGTGGGAGGGGTGGGCTAGTGGAAGGAGGGGGCAATCTCTTTTTTTCCCGGGTGGTAGGGGGATGACAGGAGAAGGGAAGCGGGTGGTGAGAAAGGTACAGAGGGCAGGGTTTGGGGGGCTGGGAAGGAAAGGGAAAAGATTAGGGTTTGGGGATGATGAAAGGGCTTTCTACGGGTAAGGATGGCAAAGGGTGGCAGTGACGGAAAGTCAGGCAACCTGTCCTGTCCGTCTTTTTGTATCGTGAATTGGAAAGACTGCAAGGGGGAGGGGAGTTGCTTGCGCCCTAAAGGAGGAGTTATTCAGATTCATTGCAGTGGGCGGCGGCTGCAAAACGCACCATTCTTCTTGTTTTGGCTCTGCAAAGCAGCCTTTTCAAGGGTTGGCTTGGGTGACAAAATGTCTTGTGTAGGCGTGGGTTTGTCTCCCTCTCGCTCTCTCTCCCTAAGATGTGTCCGGCATAGGCCAGGGTGCCACTCGAGGCCCAAACCAATTCTGGTTATCGCTTCTCGGCCTTTTGGCTAAGATCAAGTGTAGTATCTGTTCTTATCAGTTTAATATCTGATACGTCCCCTATCTGGGGACCATATATTAAATGGATTTTTAGAACAGGGAGATGGAAAAAGAGCTTGCTCTGTCCACTCCACGCATTGACCTGGTATTGCAGTACCTCCAGGAACGGTGCACCCCTTCTTAACCCAGTTTCCAAAAGCAGAACTCAATTCACCTGATTCATATTAGCCCGATTTAATGAATTGGAAGAAAGCATACGTCTTCATATGCACCTCAATTTGGCCCATTCACTTTTCACACTTCCTCCTTTTGTTTTTTATCTTTCACACTTTTGACTTTCTTTATTCATCCAAATAGCAAACTCATCACCACTCAACCTGACCAACTCGGCTATGTCCCCGTGCTGCAGTTCTCTGTCTTATCTAGATCATTTGCAATTGAATGGAATAGATCCCTTTTGGACAAAGTGGATTCACCTGCTGCTGCAGTGACCACAGGTGTGATAACATCTAGAATTGGCATCTGGTGCGATCTCTCCGCTTCCACTCCAAAGAAAGTTACCTGTTTATTCCTATCATGCATTGGTTTTTGGGGTTTTCTTTGAGTAATGATGATCTCTTTAGTAGTCTGTTGGCGCCCTCTCCTGGAGGAATAGTTTGCTTGCTCTTGGACATTCTAAAAGAGAGGTCATGATAGACATTGAGCTTCTGAGCTCAATTGGGGACAGTCATGGGTGATGAATGTTTGCAACCTACTGCGAAGCCTCATACCGCAATATAAGGAACGTCAAATACTAAGAAAGGGCGGCCTATGAAAGAATTACTACTTTCAATAAGTACACTTAAACGGCTAATTGGGAATAGAAAAACTGTAAAAAGCCCTCTGAGAAAGCCCCCCTCTAACCTTTGATAGTAAGCTTTTCTGTAGTCTGCCTGTTGATGTATTTTCCGTTTGAACTGTGCACAACATGAAGAGACGGAACACTGGCGGCTTGTCACAATGCCCCCCGATGACATCACAATAGCGCTGCTGCCTAGAAAACAAGCTGCGCAGAAGAAGTTGTTCTTTGGGTGGGAGGGTGGGCTAGTGGAAGGAGGGGGCAATCTCTTTTTTTCCCGGGTGGTAGGGGGATGACAGGAGAAGGGAAGCGGGGTGGTGAGAAAGGTACAGAGGGCAGGGTTTGGGGGCTGGGAAGGAAAGGGAAAAGATTAGGGTTTGGGGATGATGAAAGGGCTTTCTACGGGTAAGGATGGCAAAGGGTGGCAGTGACGGAAAGTCAGGCAACCTGTCCTGTCCGTCTTTTTGTATCGTGAATTGGAAAGACTGCAAGGGGGAGGGGAGTTGCTTGCGCCCTAAAGGAGGAGTTATTCAGATTCATTGCAGTGGGCGGCGGCTGCAAAACGCACCATTCTTCTTGTTTTGGCTCTGCAAAGCAGCCTTTTCAAGGGTTGGCTTGGGTGACAAAATGTCTTGTGTAGGCGTGGGTTTGTCTCCCTCTCGCTCTCTCTCCCTAAGATGTGTCCGGCATAGGCCAGGGTGCCACTCGAGGCCCAAACCAATTCTGGTTATCGCTTCTCGGCCTTTTGGCTAAGATCAAGTGTAGTATCTGTTCTTATCAGTTTAATATCTGATACGTCCCCTATCTGGGGACCATATATTAAATGGATTTTTTAGAACAGGGAGATGGAAAAAGAGCTTGCTCTGTCCACTCCACGCATTGACCTGGTATTGCAGTACCTCCAGGAACGGTGCACCCCTTCTTAACCCAGTTTCCAAAAGCAGAACTCAATTCACCTGATTCATATTAGCCCGATTTAATGAATTGGAAGAAAGCATACGTCTTCATATGCACCTCAATTTGGCCCATTCACTTTTCACACTTCCTCCTTTTGTTTTTTATCTTTCACACTTTTGACTTTCTTTATTCATCCAAATAGCAAACTCATCACCACTCAACCTGACCAACTCGGCTATGTCCCCGTGCTGCAGTTCTCTGTCTTATCTAGATCATTTGCAATTGAATGGAATAGATCCCTTTTGGACAAAGTGGATTCACCTGCTGCTGCAGTGACCACAGGTGTGATAACATCTAGAATTGGCATCTGGTGCGATCTCTCCGCTTCCACTCCAAAGAAAGTTACCTGTTTATTCCTATCATGCATTGGTTTTTGGGGTTTTCTTTGAGTAATGATGATCTCTTTAGTAGTCTGTTGGCGCCCTCTCCTGGAGGAATAGTTTGCTTGCTCTTGGACATTCTAAAAGAGAGGTCATGATAGACATTGAGCTTCTGAGCTCAATTGGGGACAGTCATGGGTGATGAATGTTTGCAACCTACTGCGAAGCCTCATACCGCAATATAAGGAACGTCAAATACTAAGAAAGGGCGGCCTATGAAAGAATTACTACTTTCAATAAGTACACTTAAACGGCTAATTGGGAATAGAAAAACTGTAAAAAGCCCTCTGAGAAAGCCCCCCTCTAACCTTTGATAGTAAGCTTTTCTGTAGTCTGCCTGTTGATGTATTTTCCGTTTGAACTGTGCACAACATGAAGAGACGGAACACTGGCGGCTTGTCACAATGCCCCCCGATGACATCACAATAGCGCTGCTGCCTAGAAAACAAGCTGCGCAGAAGAAGTTGTTCTTTGGGTGGGAGGGTGGGCTAGTGGAAGGAGGGGGCAATCTCTTTTTTTCCCGGGTGGTAGGGGGATGACAGGAGAAGGGAAGCGGGTGGTGAGAAAGGTACAGAGGGCAGGGTTTGGGGGCTGGGAAGGAAAGGGAAAAGATTAGGGTTTGGGGATGATGAAAGGGCTTTCTACGGGTAAGGATGGCAAAGGGTGGCAGTGACGGAAAGTCAGGCAACCTGTCCTGTCCGTCTTTTTGTATCGTGAATTGGAAAGACTGCAAGGGGGAGGGGAGTTGCTTGCGCCCTAAAGGAGGAGTTATTCAGATTCATTGCAGTGGGCGGCGGCTGCAAAACGCACCATTCTTCTTGTTTTGGCTCTGCAAAGCAGCCTTTTCAAGGGTTGGCTTGGGTGACAAAATGTCTTGTGTAGGCGTGGGTTTGTCTCCCTCTCGCTCTCTCTCCCTAAGATGTGTCCGGCATAGGCCAGGGTGCCACTCGAGGCCCAAACCAATTCTGGTTATCGCTTCTCGGCCTTTTGGCTAAGATCAAGTGTAGTATCTGTTCTTATCAGTTTAATATCTGATACGTCCCCTATCTGGGGACCATATATTAAATGGATTTTTAGAACAGGGAGATGGAAAAAGAGCTTGCTCTGTCCACTCCACGCATTGACCTGGTATTGCAGTACCTCCAGGAACGGTGCACCCCTTCTTAACCCAGTTTCCAAAAGCAGAACTCAATTCACCTGATTCATATTAGCCCGATTTAATGAATTGGAAGAAAGCATACGTCTTCATATGCACCTCAATTTGGCCCATTCACTTTTCACACTTCCTCCTTTTGTTTTTTATCTTTCACACTTTTGACTTTCTTTATTCATCCAAATAGCAAACTCATCACCACTCAACCTGACCAACTCGGCTATGTCCCCGTGCTGCAGTTCTCTGTCTTATCTAGATCATTTGCAATTGAATGGAATAGATCCCTTTTGGACAAAGTGGATTCACCTGCTGCTGCAGTGACCACAGGTGTGATAACATCTAGAATTGGCATCTGGTGCGATCTCTCCGCTTCCACTCCAAAGAAAGTTACCTGTTTATTCCTATCATGCATTGGTTTTTGGGGTTTTCTTTGAGTAATGATGATCTCTTTAGTAGTCTGTTGGCGCCCTCTCCTGGAGGAATAGTTTGCTTGCTCTTGGACATTCTAAAAGAGAGGTCATGATAGACATTGAGCTTCTGAGCTCAATTGGGGACAGTCATGGGTGATGAATGTTTGCAACCTACTGCGAAGCCTCATACCGCAATATAAGGAACGTCAAATACTAAGAAAGGGCGGCCTATGAAAGAATTACTACTTTCAATAAGTACACTTAAACGGCTAATTGGGAATAGAAAAACTGTAAAAAGCCCTCTGAGAAAGCCCCCCTCTAACCTTTGATAGTAAGCTTTTCTGTAGTCTGCCTGTTGATGTATTTTCCGTTTGAACTGTGCACAACATGAAGAGACGGAACACTGGCGGCTTGTCACAATGCCCCCCGATGACATCACAATAGCGCTGCTGCCTAGAAAACAAGCTGCGCAGAAGAAGTTGTTCTTTGGGTGGGAGGGTGGGCTAGTGGAAGGAGGGGGCAATCTCTTTTTTTCCCGGGTGGTAGGGGGATGACAGGAGAAGGGAAGCGGGTGGTGAGAAAGGTACAGAGGGCAGGGTTTGGGGGCTGGGAAGGAAAGGGAAAAGATTAGGGTTTGGGGATGATGAAAGGGCTTTCTACGGGTAAGGATGGCAAAGGGTGGCAGTGACGGAAAGTCAGGCAACCTGTCCTGTCCGTCTTTTTGTATCGTGAATTGGAAAGACTGCAAGGGGGAGGGGAGTTGCTTGCGCCCTAAAGGAGGAGTTATTCAGATTCATTGCAGTGGGCGGCGGCTGCAAAACGCACCATTCTTCTTGTTTTGGCTCTGCAAAGCAGCCTTTTCAAGGGTTGGCTTGGGTGACAAAATGTCTTGTGTAGGCGTGGGTTTGTCTCCCTCTCGCTCTCTCTCCCTAAGATGTGTCCGGCATAGGCCAGGGTGCCACTCGAGGCCCAAACCAATTCTGGTTATCGCTTCTCGGCCTTTTGGCTAAGATCAAGTGTAGTATCTGTTCTTATCAGTTTAATATCTGATACGTCCCCTATCTGGGGACCATATATTAAATGGATTTTTAGAACAGGGAGATGGAAAAAGAGCTTGCTCTGTCCACTCCACGCATTGACCTGGTATTGCAGTACCTCCAGGAACGGTGCACCCCTTCTTAACCCAGTTTCCAAAAGCAGAACTCAATTCACCTGATTCATATTAGCCCGATTTAATGAATTGGAAGAAAGCATACGTCTTCATATGCACCTCAATTTGGCCCATTCACTTTTCACACTTCCTCCTTTTGTTTTTTATCTTTCACACTTTTGACTTTCTTTATTCATCCAAATAGCAAACTCATCACCACTCAACCTGACCAACTCGGCTATGTCCCCGTGCTGCAGTTCTCTGTCTTATCTAGATCATTTGCAATTGAATGGAATAGATCCCTTTTGGACAAAGTGGATTCACCTGCTGCTGCAGTGACCACAGGTGTGATAACATCTAGAATTGGCATCTGGTGCGATCTCTCCGCTTCCACTCCAAAGAAAGTTACCTGTTTATTCCTATCATGCATTGGTTTTTGGGGTTTTCTTTGAGTAATGATGATCTCTTTAGTAGTCTGTTGGCGCCCTCTCCTGGAGGAATAGTTTGCTTGCTCTTGGACATTCTAAAAGAGAGGTCATGATAGACATTGAGCTTCTGAGCTCAATTGGGGACAGTCATGGGTGATGAATGTTTGCAACCTACTGCGAAGCCTCATACCGCAATATAAGGAACGTCAAATACTAAGAAAGGGCGGCCTATGAAAGAATTACTACTTTCAATAAGTACACTTAAACGGCTAATTGGGAATAGAAAAACTGTAAAAAGCCCTCTGAGAAAGCCCCCCTCTAACCTTTGATAGTAAGCTTTTCTGTAGTCTGCCTGTTGATGTATTTTCCGTTTGAACTGTGCACAACATGAAGAGACGGAACACTGGCGGCTTGTCACAATGCCCCCCGATGACATCACAATAGCGCTGCTGCCTAGAAAACAAGCTGCGCAGAAGAAGTTGTTCTTTGGGTGGGAGGGTGGGCTAGTGGAAGGAGGGGGCAATCTCTTTTTTTCCCGGGTGG
Source organism: Anomaloglossus baeobatrachus (assembly GCF_048569485.1). Lineage (NCBI taxonomy): Eukaryota > Metazoa > Chordata > Amphibia > Anura > Aromobatidae > Anomaloglossus > Anomaloglossus baeobatrachus. Next base: position 11,392 of record NW_027444134.1, read on the forward strand.
TAGGGGGATGACAGGAGAAGGGAAGCGGGTGGTGAGAAAGGTACAGAGGGCAGGGTTTGGGGGCTGGGAAGGAAAGGGAAAAGATTAGGGTTTGGGGATGATGAAAGGGCTTTCTACGGGTAAGGATGGCAAAGGGTGGCAGTGACGGAAAGTCAGGCAACCTGTCCTGTCCGTCTTTTTGTATCGTGAATTGGAAAGACTGCAAGGGGGAGGGGAGTTGCTTGCGCCCTAAAGGAGGAGTTATTCAGATTCATTGCAGTGGGCGGCGGCTGCAAAACGCACCATTCTTCTTGTTTTGGCTCTGCAAAGCAGCCTTTTCAAGGGTTGGCTTGGGTGACAAAATGTCTTGTGTAGGCGTGGGTTTGTCTCCCTCTCGCTCTCTCTCCCTAAGATGTGTCCGGCATAGGCCAGGGTGCCACTCGAGGCCCAAACCAATTCTGGTTATCGCTTCTCGGCCTTTTGGCTAAGATCAAGTGTAGTATCTGTTCTTATCAGTTTAATATCTGATACGTCCCCTATCTGGGGACCATATATTAAATGGATTTTTAGAACAGGGAGATGGAAAAAGAGCTTGCTCTGTCCACTCCACGCATTGACCTGGTATTGCAGTACCTCCAGGAACGGTGCACCCCTTCTTAACCCAGTTTCCAAAAGCAGAACTCAATTCACCTGATTCATATTAGCCCGATTTAATGAATTGGAAGAAAGCATACGTCTTCATATGCACCTCAATTTGGCCCATTCACTTTTCACACTTCCTCCTTTTGTTTTTTATCTTTCACACTTTTGACTTTCTTTATTCATCCAAATAGCAAACTCATCACCACTCAACCTGACCAACTCGGCTATGTCCCCGTGCTGCAGTTCTCTGTCTTATCTAGATCATTTGCAATTGAATGGAATAGATCCCTTTTGGACAAAGTGGATTCACCTGCTGCTGCAGTGACCACAGGTGTGATAACATCTAGAATTGGCATCTGGTGCGATCTCTCCGCTTCCACTCCAAAGAAAGTTACCTGTTTATTCCTATCATGCATTGGTTTTTGGGGTTTTCTTTGAGTAATGATGATCTCTTTAGTAGTCTGTTGGCGCCCTCTCCTGGAGGAATAGTTTGCTTGCTCTTGGACATTCTAAAAGAGAGGTCATGATAGACATTGAGCTTCTGAGCTCAATTGGGGACAGTCATGGGTGATGAATGTTTGCAACCTACTGCGAAGCCTCATACCGCAATATAAGGAACGTCAAATACTAAGAAAGGGCGGCCTATGAAAGAATTACTACTTTCAATAAGTACACTTAAACGGCTAATTGGGAATAGAAAAACTGTAAAAAGCCCTCTGAGAAAGCCCCCCTCTAACCTTTGATAGTAAGCTTTTCTGTAGTCTGCCTGTTGATGTATTTTCCGTTTGAACTGTGCACAACATGAAGAGACGGAACACTGGCGGCTTGTCACAATGCCCCCCGATGACATCACAATAGCGCTGCTGCCTAGAAAACAAGCTGCGCAGAAGAAGTTGTTCTTTGGGTGGGAGGGTGGGCTAGTGGAAGGAGGGGGCAATCTCTTTTTTTCCCGGGTGGTAGGGGGATGACAGGAGAAGGGAAGCGGGTGGTGAGAAAGGTACAGAGGGCAGGGTTTGGGGGCTGGGAAGGAAAGGGAAAAGATTAGGGTTTGGGGATGATGAAAGGGCTTTCTACGGGTAAGGATGGCAAAGGGTGGCAGTGACGGAAAGTCAGGCAACCTGTCCTGTCCGTCTTTTTGTATCGTGAATTGGAAAGACTGCAAGGGGGAGGGGAGTTGCTTGCGCCCTAAAGGAGGAGTTATTCAGATTCATTGCAGTGGGCGGCGGCTGCAAAACGCACCATTCTTCTTGTTTTGGCTCTGCAAAGCAGCCTTTTCAAGGGTTGGCTTGGGTGACAAAATGTCTTGTGTAGGCGTGGGTTTGTCTCCCTCTCGCTCTCTCTCCCTAAGATGTGTCCGGCATAGGCCAGGGTGCCACTCGAGGCCCAAACCAATTCTGGTTATCGCTTCTCGGCCTTTTGGCTAAGATCAAGTGTAGTATCTGTTCTTATCAGTTTAATATCTGATACGTCCCCTATCTGGGGACCATATATTAAATGGATTTTTAGAACAGGGAGATGGAAAAAGAGCTTGCTCTGTCCACTCCACGCATTGACCTGGTATTGCAGTACCTCCAGGAACGGTGCACCCCTTCTTAACCCAGTTTCCAAAAGCAGAACTCAATTCACCTGATTCATATTAGCCCGATTTAATGAATTGGAAGAAAGCATACGTCTTCATATGCACCTCAATTTGGCCCATTCACTTTTCACACTTCCTCCTTTTGTTTTTTATCTTTCACACTTTTGACTTTCTTTATTCATCCAAATAGCAAACTCATCACCACTCAACCTGACCAACTCGGCTATGTCCCCGTGCTGCAGTTCTCTGTCTTATCTAGATCATTTGCAATTGAATGGAATAGATCCCTTTTGGACAAAGTGGATTCACCTGCTGCTGCAGTGACCACAGGTGTGATAACATCTAGAATTGGCATCTGGTGCGATCTCTCCGCTTCCACTCCAAAGAAAGTTACCTGTTTATTCCTATCATGCATTGGTTTTTGGGGTTTTCTTTGAGTAATGATGATCTCTTTAGTAGTCTGTTGGCGCCCTCTCCTGGAGGAATAGTTTGCTTGCTCTTGGACATTCTAAAAGAGAGGTCATGATAGACATTGAGCTTCTGAGCTCAATTGGGGACAGTCATGGGTGATGAATGTTTGCAACCTACTGCGAAGCCTCATACCGCAATATAAGGAACGTCAAATACTAAGAAAGGGCGGCCTATGAAAGAATTACTACTTTCAATAAGTACACTTAAACGGCTAATTGGGAATAGAAAAACTGTAAAAAGCCCTCTGAGAAAGCCCCCCTCTAACCTTTGATAGTAAGCTTTTCTGTAGTCTGCCTGTTGATGTATTTTCCGTTTGAACTGTGCACAACATGAAGAGACGGAACACTGGCGGCTTGTCACAATGCCCCCCGATGACATCACAATAGCGCTGCTGCCTAGAAAACAAGCTGCGCAGAAGAAGTTGTTCTTTGGGTGGGAGGGTGGGCTAGTGGAAGGAGGGGGCAATCTCTTTTTTTCCCGGGTGGTAGGGGGATGACAGGAGAAGGGAAGCGGGTGGTGAGAAAGGTACAGAGGGCAGGGTTTGGGGGCTGGGAAGGAAAGGGAAAAGATTAGGGTTTGGGGATGATGAAAGGGCTTTCTACGGGTAAGGATGGCAAAGGGTGGCAGTGACGGAAAGTCAGGCAACCTGTCCTGTCCGTCTTTTTGTATCGTGAATTGGAAAGACTGCAAGGGGGAGGGGAGTTGCTTGCGCCCTAAAGGAGGAGTTATTCAGATTCATTGCAGTGGGCGGCGGCTGCAAAACGCACCATTCTTCTTGTTTTGGCTCTGCAAAGCAGCCTTTTCAAGGGTTGGCTTGGGTGACAAAATGTCTTGTGTAGGCGTGGGTTTGTCTCCCTCTCGCTCTCTCTCCCTAAGATGTGTCCGGCATAGGCCAGGGTGCCACTCGAGGCCCAAACCAATTCTGGTTATCGCTTCTCGGCCTTTTGGCTAAGATCAAGTGTAGTATCTGTTCTTATCAGTTTAATATCTGATACGTCCCCTATCTGGGGACCATATATTAAATGGATTTTTAGAACAGGGAGATGGAAAAAGAGCTTGCTCTGTCCACTCCACGCATTGACCTGGTATTGCAGTACCTCCAGGAACGGTGCACCCCTTCTTAACCCAGTTTCCAAAAGCAGAACTCAATTCACCTGATTCATATTAGCCCGATTTAATGAATTGGAAGAAAGCATACGTCTTCATATGCACCTCAATTTGGCCCATTCACTTTTCACACTTCCTCCTTTTGTTTTTTATCTTTCACACTTTTGACTTTCTTTATTCATCCAAATAGCAAACTCATCACCACTCAACCTGACCAACTCGGCTATGTCCCCGTGCTGCAGTTCTCTGTCTTATCTAGATCATTTGCAATTGAATGGAATAGATCCCTTTTGGACAAAGTGGATTCACCTGCTGCTGCAGTGACCACAGGTGTGATAACATCTAGAATTGGCATCTGGTGCGATCTCTCCGCTTCCACTCCAAAGAAAGTTACCTGTTTATTCCTATCATGCATTGGTTTTTGGGGTTTTCTTTGAGTAATGATGATCTCTTTAGTAGTCTGTTGGCGCCCTCTCCTGGAGGAATAGTTTGCTTGCTCTTGGACATTCTAAAAGAGAGGTCATGATAGACATTGAGCTTCTGAGCTCAATTGGGGACAGTCATGGGTGATGAATGTTTGCAACCTACTGCGAAGCCTCATACCGCAATATAAGGAACGTCAAATACTAAGAAAGGGCGGCCTATGAAAGAATTACTACTTTCAATAAGTACACTTAAACGGCTAATTGGGAATAGAAAAACTGTAAAAAGCCCTCTGAGAAAGCCCCCCTCTAACCTTTGATAGTAAGCTTTTCTGTAGTCTGCCTGTTGATGTATTTTCCGTTTGAACTGTGCACAACATGAAGAGACGGAACACTGGCGGCTTGTCACAATGCCCCCCGATGACATCACAATAGCGCTGCTGCCTAGAAAACAAGCTGCGCAGAAGAAGTTGTTCTTTGGGTGGGAGGGTGGGCTAGTGGAAGGAGGGGGCAATCTCTTTTTTTCCCGGGTGGTAGGGGGATGACAGGAGAAGGGAAGCGGGTGGTGAGAAAGGTACAGAGGGCAGGGTTTGGGGGCTGGGAAGGAAAGGGAAAAGATTAGGGTTTGGGGATGATGAAAGGGCTTTCTACGGGTAAGGATGGCAAAGGGTGGCAGTGACGGAAAGTCAGGCAACCTGTCCTGTCCGTCTTTTTGTATCGTGAATTGGAAAGACTGCAAGGGGGAGGGGAGTTGCTTGCGCCCTAAAGGAGGAGTTATTCAGATTCATTGCAGTGGGCGGCGGCTGCAAAACGCACCATTCTTCTTGTTTTGGCTCTGCAAAGCAGCCTTTTCAAGGGTTGGCTTGGGTGACAAAATGTCTTGTGTAGGCGTGGGTTTGTCTCCCTCTCGCTCTCTCTCCCTAAGATGTGTCCGGCATAGGCCAGGGTGCCACTCGAGGCCCAAACCAATTCTGGTTATCGCTTCTCGGCCTTTTGGCTAAGATCAAGTGTAGTATCTGTTCTTATCAGTTTAATATCTGATACGTCCCCTATCTGGGGACCATATATTAAATGGATTTTTAGAACAGGGAGATGGAAAAAGAGCTTGCTCTGTCCACTCCACGCATTGACCTGGTATTGCAGTACCTCCAGGAACGGTGCACCCCTTCTTAACCCAGTTTCCAAAAGCAGAACTCAATTCACCTGATTCATATTAGCCCGATTTAATGAATTGGAAGAAAGCATACGTCTTCATATGCACCTCAATTTGGCCCATTCACTTTTCACACTTCCTCCTTTTGTTTTTTATCTTTCACACTTTTGACTTTCTTTATTCATCCAAATAGCAAACTCATCACCACTCAACCTGACCAACTCGGCTATGTCCCCGTGCTGCAGTTCTCTGTCTTATCTAGATCATTTGCAATTGAATGGAATAGATCCCTTTTGGACAAAGTGGATTCACCTGCTGCTGCAGTGACCACAGGTGTGATAACATCTAGAATTGGCATCTGGTGCGATCTCTCCGCTTCCACTCCAAAGAAAGTTACCTGTTTATTCCTATCATGCATTGGTTTTTGGGGTTTTCTTTGAGTAATGATGATCTCTTTAGTAGTCTGTTGGCGCCCTCTCCTGGAGGAATAGTTTGCTTGCTCTTGGACATTCTAAAAGAGAGGTCATGATAGACATTGAGCTTCTGAGCTCAATTGGGGACAGTCATGGGTGATGAATGTTTGCAACCTACTGCGAAGCCTCATACCGCAATATAAGGAACGTCAAATACTAAGAAAGGGCGGCCTATGAAAGAATTACTACTTTCAATAAGTACACTTAAACGGCTAATTGGGAATAGAAAAACTGTAAAAAGCCCTCTGAGAAAGCCCCCCTCTAACCTTTGATAGTAAGCTTTTCTGTAGTCTGCCTGTTGATGTATTTTCCGTTTGAACTGTGCACAACATGAAGAGACGGAACACTGGCGGCTTGTCACAATGCCCCCCGATGACATCACAATAGCGCTGCTGCCTAGAAAACAAGCTGCGCAGAAGAAGTTGTTCTTTGGGTGGGAGGGTGGGCTAGTGGAAGGAGGGGGCAATCTCTTTTTTTCCCGGGTGGTAGGGGGATGACAGGAGAAGGGAAGCGGGTGGTGAGAAAGGTACAGAGGGCAGGGTTTGGGGGCTGGGAAGGAAAGGGAAAAGATTAGGGTTTGGGGATGATGAAAGGGCTTTCTACGGGTAAGGATGGCAAAGGGTGGCAGTGACGGAAAGTCAGGCAACCTGTCCTGTCCGTCTTTTTGTATCGTGAATTGGAAAGACTGCAAGGGGGAGGGGAGTTGCTTGCGCCCTAAAGGAGGAGTTATTCAGATTCATTGCAGTGGGCGGCGGCTGCAAAACGCACCATTCTTCTTGTTTTGGCTCTGCAAAGCAGCCTTTTCAAGGGTTGGCTTGGGTGACAAAATGTCTTGTGTAGGCGTGGGTTTGTCTCCCTCTCGCTCTCTCTCCCTAAGATGTGTCCGGCATAGGCCAGGGTGCCACTCGAGGCCCAAACCAATTCTGGTTATCGCTTCTCGGCCTTTTGGCTAAGATCAAGTGTAGTATCTGTTCTTATCAGTTTAATATCTGATACGTCCCCTATCTGGGGACCATATATTAAATGGATTTTTAGAACAGGGAGATGGAAAAAGAGCTTGCTCTGTCCACTCCACGCATTGACCTGGTATTGCAGTACCTCCAGGAACGGTGCACCCCTTCTTAACCCAGTTTCCAAAAGCAGAACTCAATTCACCTGATTCATATTAGCCCGATTTAATGAATTGGAAGAAAGCATACGTCTTCATATGCACCTCAATTTGGCCCATTCACTTTTCACACTTCCTCCTTTTGTTTTTTATCTTTCACACTTTTGACTTTCTTTATTCATCCAAATAGCAAACTCATCACCACTCAACCTGACCAACTCGGCTATGTCCCCGTGCTGCAGTTCTCTGTCTTATCTAGATCATTTGCAATTGAATGGAATAGATCCCTTTTGGACAAAGTGGATTCACCTGCTGCTGCAGTGACCACAGGTGTGATAACATCTAGAATTGGCATCTGGTGCGATCTCTCCGCTTCCACTCCAAAGAAAGTTACCTGTTTATTCCTATCATGCATTGGTTTTTGGGGTTTTCTTTGAGTAATGATGATCTCTTTAGTAGTCTGTTGGCGCCCTCTCCTGGAGGAATAGTTTGCTTGCTCTTGGACATTCTAAAAGAGAGGTCATGATAGACATTGAGCTTCTGAGCTCAATTGGGGACAGTCATGGGTGATGAATGTTTGCAACCTACTGCGAAGCCTCATACCGCAATATAAGGAACGTCAAATACTAAGAAAGGGCGGCCTATGAAAGAATTACTACTTTCAATAAGTACACTTAAACGGCTAATTGGGAATAGAAAAACTGTAAAAAGCCCTCTGAGAAAGCCCCCCTCTAACCTTTGATAGTAAGCTTTTCTGTAGTCTGCCTGTTGATGTATTTTCCGTTTGAACTGTGCACAACATGAAGAGACGGAACACTGGCGGCTTGTCACAATGCCCCCCGATGACATCACAATAGCGCTGCTGCCTAGAAAACAAGCTGCGCAGAAGAAGTTGTTCTTTGGGTGGGAGGGTGGGCTAGTGGAAGGAGGGGGCAATCTCTTTTTTTCCCGGGTGGTAGGGGGATGACAGGAGAAGGGAAGCGGGTGGTGAGAAAGGTACAGAGGGCAGGGTTTGGGGGCTGGGAAGGAAAGGGAAAAGATTAGGGTTTGGGGATGATGAAAGGGCTTTCTACGGGTAAGGATGGCAAAGGGTGGCAGTGACGGAAAGTCAGGCAACCTGTCCTGTCCGTCTTTTTGTATCGTGAATTGGAAAGACTGCAAGGGGGAGGGGAGTTGCTTGCGCCCTAAAGGAGGAGTTATTCAGATTCATTGCAGTGGGCGGCGGCTGCAAAACGCACCATTCTTCTTGTTTTGGCTCTGCAAAGCAGCCTTTTCAAGGGTTGGCTTGGGTGACAAAATGTCTTGTGTAGGCGTGGGTTTGTCTCCCTCTCGCTCTCTCTCCCTAAGATGTGTCCGGCATAGGCCAGGGTGCCACTCGAGGCCCAAACCAATTCTGGTTATCGCTTCTCGGCCTTTTGGCTAAGATCAAGTGTAGTATCTGTTCTTATCAGTTTAATATCTGATACGTCCCCTATCTGGGGACCATATATTAAATGGATTTTTAGAACAGGGAGATGGAAAAAGAGCTTGCTCTGTCCACTCCACGCATTGACCTGGTATTGCAGTACCTCCAGGAACGGTGCACCCCTTCTTAACCCAGTTTCCAAAAGCAGAACTCAATTCACCTGATTCATATTAGCCCGATTTAATGAATTGGAAGAAAGCATACGTCTTCATATGCACCTCAATTTGGCCCATTCACTTTTCACACTTCCTCCTTTTGTTTTTTATCTTTCACACTTTTGACTTTCTTTATTCATCCAAATAGCAAACTCATCACCACTCAACCTGACCAACTCGGCTATGTCCCCGTGCTGCAGTTCTCTGTCTTATCTAGATCATTTGCAATTGAATGGAATAGATCCCTTTTGGACAAAGTGGATTCACCTGCTGCTGCAGTGACCACAGGTGTGATAACATCTAGAATTGGCATCTGGTGCGATCTCTCCGCTTCCACTCCAAAGAAAGTTACCTGTTTATTCCTATCATGCATTGGTTTTTGGGGTTTTCTTTGAGTAATGATGATCTCTTTAGTAGTCTGTTGGCGCCCTCTCCTGGAGGAATAGTTTGCTTGCTCTTGGACATTCTAAAAGAGAGGTCATGATAGACATTGAGCTTCTGAGCTCAATTGGGGACAGTCATGGGTGATGAATGTTTGCAACCTACTGCGAAGCCTCATACCGCAATATAAGGAACGTCAAATACTAAGAAAGGGCGGCCTATGAAAGAATTACTACTTTCAATAAGTACACTTAAACGGCTAATTGGGAATAGAAAAACTGTAAAAAGCCCTCTGAGAAAGCCCCCCTCTAACCTTTGATAGTAAGCTTTTCTGTAGTCTGCCTGTTGATGTATTTTCCGTTTGAACTGTGCACAACATGAAGAGACGGAACACTGGCGGCTTGTCACAATGCCCCCCGATGACATCACAATAGCGCTGCTGCCTAGAAAACAAGCTGCGCAGAAGAAGTTGTTCTTTGGGTGGGAGGGTGGGCTAGTGGAAGGAGGGGGCAATCTCTTTTTTTCCCGGGTGGTAGGGGGATGACAGGAGAAGGGAAGCGGGTGGTGAGAAAGGTACAGAGGGCAGGGTTTGGGGGCTGGGAAGGAAAGGGAAAAGATTAGGGTTTGGGGATGATGAAAGGGCTTTCTACGGGTAAGGATGGCAAAGGGTGGCAGTGACGGAAAGTCAGGCAACCTGTCCTGTCCGTCTTTTTGTATCGTGAATTGGAAAGACTGCAAGGGGGAGGGGAGTTGCTTGCGCCCTAAAGGAGGAGTTATTCAGATTCATTGCAGTGGGCGGCGGCTGCAAAACGCACCATTCTTCTTGTTTTGGCTCTGCAAAGCAGCCTTTTCAAGGGTTGGCTTGGGTGACAAAATGTCTTGTGTAGGCGTGGGTTTGTCTCCCTCTCGCTCTCTCTCCCTAAGATGTGTCCGGCATAGGCCAGGGTGCCACTCGAGGCCCAAACCAATTCTGGTTATCGCTTCTCGGCCTTTTGGCTAAGATCAAGTGTAGTATCTGTTCTTATCAGTTTAATATCTGATACGTCCCCTATCTGGGGACCATATATTAAATGGATTTTTAGAACAGGGAGATGGAAAAAGAGCTTGCTCTGTCCACTCCACGCATTGACCTGGTATTGCAGTACCTCCAGGAACGGTGCACCCCTTCTTAACCCAGTTTCCAAAAGCAGAACTCAATTCACCTGATTCATATTAGCCCGATTTAATGAATTGGAAGAAAGCATACGTCTTCATATGCACCTCAATTTGGCCCATTCACTTTTCACACTTCCTCCTTTTGTTTTTTATCTTTCACACTTTTGACTTTCTTTATTCATCCAAATAGCAAACTCATCACCACTCAACCTGACCAACTCGGCTATGTCCCCGTGCTGCAGTTCTCTGTCTTATCTAGATCATTTGAAATTGAATGGAATAGATCCCTTTTGGACAAAGTGGATTCACCTGCTGCTGCAGTGACCACAGGTGTGATAACATCTAGAATTGGCATCTGGTGCGATCTCTCCGCTTCCACTCCAAAGAAAGTTACCTGTTTATTCCTATCATGCATTGGTTTTTGGGGTTTTCTTTGAGTAATGATGATCTCTTTAGTAGTCTGTTGGCGCCCTCTCCTGGAGGAATAGTTTGCTTGCTCTTGGACATTCTAAAAGAGAGGTCATGATAGACATTGAGCTTCTGAGCTCAATTGGGGACAGTCATGGGTGATGAATGTTTGCAACCTACTGCGAAGCCTCATACCGCAATATAAGGAACGTCAAATACTAAGAAAGGGCGGCCTATGAAAGAATTACTACTTTCAATAAGTACACTTAAACGGCTAATTGGGAATAGAAAAACTGTAAAAAGCCCTCTGAGAAAGCCCCCCTCTAACCTTTGATAGTAAGCTTTTCTGTAGTCTGCCTGTTGATGTATTTTCCGTTTGAACTGTGCACAACATGAAGAGACGGAACACTGGCGGCTTGTCACAATGCCCCCCGATGACATCACAATAGCGCTGCTGCCTAGAAAACAAGCTGCGCAGAAGAAGTTGTTCTTTGGGTGGGAGGGTGGGCTAGTGGAAGGAGGGGGCAATCTCTTTTTTTCCCGGGTGGTAGGGGGATGACAGGAGAAGGGAAGCGGGTGGTGAGAAAGGTACAGAGGGCAGGGTTTGGGGGCTGGGAAGGAAAGGGAAAAGATTAGGGTTTGGGGATGATGAAAGGGCTTTCTACGGGTAAGGATGGCAAAGGGTGGCAGTGACGGAAAGTCAGGCAACCTGTCCTGTCCGTCTTTTTGTATCGTGAATTGGAAAGACTGCAAGGGGGAGGGGAGTTGCTTGCGCCCTAAAGGAGGAGTTATTCAGATTCATTGCAGTGGGCGGCGGCTGCAAAACGCACCATTCTTCTTGTTTTGGCTCTGCAAAGCAGCCTTTTCAAGGGTTGGCTTGGGTGACAAAATGTCTTGTGTAGGCGTGGGTTTGTCTCCCTCTCGCTCTCTCTCCCTAAGATGTGTCCGGCATAGGCCAGGGTGCCACTCGAGGCCCAAACCAATTCTGGTTATCGCTTCTCGGCCTTTTGGCTAAGATCAAGTGTAGTATCTGTTCTTATCAGTTTAATATCTGATACGTCCCCTATCTGGGGACCATATATTAAATGGATTTTTAGAACAGGGAGATGGAAAAAGAGCTTGCTCTGTCCACTCCACGCATTGACCTGGTATTGCAGTACCTCCAGGAACGGTGCACCCCTTCTTAACCCAGTTTCCAAAAGCAGAACTCAATTCACCTGATTCATATTAGCCCGATTTAATGAATTGGAAGAAAGCATACGTCTTCATATGCACCTCAATTTGGCCCATTCACTTTTCACACTTCCTCCTTTTGTTTTTTATCTTTCACACTTTTGACTTTCTTTATTCATCCAAATAGCAAACTCATCACCACTCAACCTGACCAACTCGGCTATGTCCCCGTGCTGCAGTTCTCTGTCTTATCTAGATCATTTGCAATTGAATGGAATAGATCCCTTTTGGACAAAGTGGATTCACCTGCTGCTGCAGTGACCACAGGTGTGATAACATCTAGAATTGGCATCTGGTGCGATCTCTCCGCTTCCACTCCAAAGAAAGTTACCTGTTTATTCCTATCATGCATTGGTTTTTGGGGTTTTCTTTGAGTAATGATGATCTCTTTAGTAGTCTGTTGGCGCCCTCTCCTGGAGGAATAGTTTGCTTGCTCTTGGACATTCTAAAAGAGAGGTCATGATAGACATTGAGCTTCTGAGCTCAATTGGGGACAGTCATGGGTGATGAATGTTTGCAACCTACTGCGAAGCCTCATACCGCAATATAAGGAACGTCAAATACTAAGAAAGGGCGGCCTATGAAAGAATTACTACTTTCAATAAGTACACTTAAACGGCTAATTGGGAATAGAAAAACTGTAAAAAGCCCTCTGAGAAAGCCCCCCTCTAACCTTTGATAGTAAGCTTTTCTGTAGTCTGCCTGTTGATGTATTTTCCGTTTGAACTGTGCACAACATGAAGAGACGGAACACTGGCGGCTTGTCACAATGCCCCCCGATGACATCACAATAGCGCTGCTGCCTAGAAAACAAGCTGCGCAGAAGAAGTTGTTCTTTGGGTGGGAGGGTGGGCTAGTGGAAGGAGGGGGCAATCTCTTTTTTTCCCGGGTGGTAGGGGGATGACAGGAGAAGGGAAGCGGGTGGTGAGAAAGGTACAGAGGGCAGGGTTTGGGGGCTGGGAAGGAAAGGGAAAAGATTAGGGTTTGGGGATGATGAAAGGGCTTTCTACGGGTAAGGATGGCAAAGGGTGGCAGTGACGGAAAGTCAGGCAACCTGTCCTGTCCGTCTTTTTGTATCGTGAATTGGAAAGACTGCAAGGGGGAGGGGAGTTGCTTGCGCCCTAAAGGAGGAGTTATTCAGATTCATTGCAGTGGGCGGCGGCTGCAAAACGCACCATTCTTCTTGTTTTGGCTCTGCAAAGCAGCCTTTTCAAGGGTTGGCTTGGGTGACAAAATGTCTTGTGTAGGCGTGGGTTTGTCTCCCTCTCGCTCTCTCTCCCTAAGATGTGTCCGGCATAGGCCAGGGTGCCACTCGAGGCCCAAACCAATTCTGGTTATCGCTTCTCGGCCTTTTGGCTAAGATCAAGTGTAGTATCTGTTCTTATCAGTTTAATATCTGATACGTCCCCTATCTGGGGACCATATATTAAATGGATTTTTAGAACAGGGAGATGGAAAAAGAGCTTGCTCTGTCCACTCCACGCATTGACCTGGTATTGCAGTACCTCCAGGAACGGTGCACCCCTTCTTAACCCAGTTTCCAAAAGCAGAACTCAATTCACCTGATTCATATTAGCCCGATTTAATGAATTGGAAGAAAGCATACGTCTTCATATGCACCTCAATTTGGCCCATTCACTTTTCACACTTCCTCCTTTTGTTTTTTATCTTTCACACTTTTGACTTTCTTTATTCATCCAAATAGCAAACTCATCACCACTCAACCTGACCAACTCGGCTATGTCCCCGTGCTGCAGTTCTCTGTCTTATCTAGATCATTTGCAATTGAATGGAATAGATCCCTTTTGGACAAAGTGGATTCACCTGCTGCTGCAGTGACCACAGGTGTGATAACATCTAGAATTGGCATCTGGTGCGATCTCTCCGCTTCCACTCCAAAGAAAGTTACCTGTTTATTCCTATCATGCATTGGTTTTTGGGGTTTTCTTTGAGTAATGATGATCTCTTTAGTAGTCTGTTGGCGCCCTCTCCTGGAGGAATAGTTTGCTTGCTCTTGGACATTCTAAAAGAGAGGTCATGATAGACATTGAGCTTCTGAGCTCAATTGGGGACAGTCATGGGTGATGAATGTTTGCAACCTACTGCGAAGCCTCATACCGCAATATAAGGAACGTCAAATACTAAGAAAGGGCGGCCTATGAAAGAATTACTACTTTCAATAAGTACACTTAAACGGCTAATTGGGAATAGAAAAACTGTAAAAAGCCCTCTGAGAAAGCCCCCCTCTAACCTTTGATAGTAAGCTTTTCTGTAGTCTGCCTGTTGATGTATTTTCCGTTTGAACTGTGCACAACATGAAGAGACGGAACACTGGCGGCTTGTCACAATGCCCCCCGATGACATCACAATAGCGCTGCTGCCTAGAAAACAAGCTGCGCAGAAGAAGTTGTTCTTTGGGTGGGAGGGTGGGCTAGTGGAAGGAGGGGGCAATCTCTTTTTTTCCCGGGTGGTAGGGGGATGACAGGAGAAGGGAAGCGGGTGGTGAGAAAGGTACAGAGGGCAGGGTTTGGGGGCTGGGAAGGAAAGGGAAAAGATTAGGGTTTGGGGATGATGAAAGGGCTTTCTACGGGTAAGGATGGCAAAGGGTGGCAGTGACGGAAAGTCAGGCAACCTGTCCTGTCCGTCTTTTTGTATCGTGAATTGGAAAGACTGCAAGGGGGAGGGGAGTTGCTTGCGCCCTAAAGGAGGAGTTATTCAGATTCATTGCAGTGGGCGGCGGCTGCAAAACGCACCATTCTTCTTGTTTTGGCTCTGCAAAGCAGCCTTTTCAAGGGTTGGCTTGGGTGACAAAATGTCTTGTGTAGGCGTGGGTTTGTCTCCCTCTCGCTCTCTCTCCCTAAGATGTGTCCGGCATAGGCCAGGGTGCCACTCGAGGCCCAAACCAATTCTGGTTATCGCTTCTCGGCCTTTTGGCTAAGATCAAGTGTAGTATCTGTTCTTATCAGTTTAATATCTGATACGTCCCCTATCTGGGGACCATATATTAAATGGATTTTTAGAACAGGGAGATGGAAAAAGAGCTTGCTCTGTCCACTCCACGCATTGACCTGGTATTGCAGTACCTCCAGGAACGGTGCACCCCTTCTTAACCCAGTTTCCAAAAGCAGAACTCAATTCACCTGATTCATATTAGCCCGATTTAATGAATTGGAAGAAAGCATACGTCTTCATATGCACCTCAATTTGGCCCATTCACTTTTCACACTTCCTCCTTTTGTTTTTTATCTTTCACACTTTTGACTTTCTTTATTCATCCAAATAGCAAACTCATCACCACTCAACCTGACCAACTCGGCTATGTCCCCGTGCTGCAGTTCTCTGTCTTATCTAGATCATTTGCAATTGAATGGAATAGATCCCTTTTGGACAAAGTGGATTCACCTGCTGCTGCAGTGACCACAGGTGTGATAACATCTAGAATTGGCATCTGGTGCGATCTCTCCGCTTCCACTCCAAAGAAAGTTACCTGTTTATTCCTATCATGCATTGGTTTTTGGGGTTTTCTTTGAGTAATGATGATCTCTTTAGTAGTCTGTTGGCGCCCTCTCCTGGAGGAATAGTTTGCTTGCTCTTGGACATTCTAAAAGAGAGGTCATGATAGACATTGAGCTTCTGAGCTCAATTGGGGACAGTCATGGGTGATGAATGTTTGCAACCTACTGCGAAGCCTCATACCGCAATATAAGGAACGTCAAATACTAAGAAAGGGCGGCCTATGAAAGAATTACTACTTTCAATAAGTACACTTAAACGGCTAATTGGGAATAGAAAAACTGTAAAAAGCCCTCTGAGAAAGCCCCCCTCTAACCTTTGATAGTAAGCTTTTCTGTAGTCTGCCTGTTGATGTATTTTCCGTTTGAACTGTGCACAACATGAAGAGACGGAACACTGGCGGCTTGTCACAATGCCCCCCGATGACATCACAATAGCGCTGCTGCCTAGAAAACAAGCTGCGCAGAAGAAGTTGTTCTTTGGGTGGGAGGGTGGGCTAGTGGAAGGAGGGGGCAATCTCTTTTTTTCCCGGGTGGTAGGGGGATGACAGGAGAAGGGAAGCGGGTGGTGAGAAAGGTACAGAGGGCAGGGTTTGGGGGCTGGGAAGGAAAGGGAAAAGATTAGGGTTTGGGGATGATGAAAGGGCTTTCTACGGGTAAGGATGGCAAAGGGTGGCAGTGACGGAAAGTCAGGCAACCTGTCCTGTCCGTCTTTTTGTATCGTGAATTGGAAAGACTGCAAGGGGGAGGGGAGTTGCTTGCGCCCTAAAGGAGGAGTTATTCAGATTCATTGCAGTGGGCGGCGGCTGCAAAACGCACCATTCTTCTTGTTTTGGCTCTGCAAAGCAGCCTTTTCAAGGGTTGGCTTGGGTGACAAAATGTCTTGTGTAGGCGTGGGTTTGTCTCCCTCTCGCTCTCTCTCCCTAAGATGTGTCCGGCATAGGCCAGGGTGCCACTCGAGGCCCAAACCAATTCTGGTTATCGCTTCTCGGCCTTTTGGCTAAGATCAAGTGTAGTATCTGTTCTTATCAGTTTAATATCTGATACGTCCCCTATCTGGGGACCATATATTAAATGGATTTTTAGAACAGGGAGATGGAAAAAGAGCTTGCTCTGTCCACTCCACGCATTGACCTGGTATTGCAGTACCTCCAGGAACGGTGCACCCCTTCTTAACCCAGTTTCCAAAAGCAGAACTCAATTCACCTGATTCATATTAGCCCGATTTAATGAATTGGAAGAAAGCATACGTCTTCATATGCACCTCAATTTGGCCCATTCACTTTTCACACTTCCTCCTTTTGTTTTTTATCTTTCACACTTTTGACTTTCTTTATTCATCCAAATAGCAAACTCATCACCACTCAACCTGACCAACTCGGCTATGTCCCCGTGCTGCAGTTCTCTGTCTTATCTAGATCATTTGCAATTGAATGGAATAGATCCCTTTTGGACAAAGTGGATTCACCTGCTGCTGCAGTGACCACAGGTGTGATAACATCTAGAATTGGCATCTGGTGCGATCTCTCCGCTTCCACTCCAAAGAAAGTTACCTGTTTATTCCTATCATGCATTGGTTTTTGGGGTTTTCTTTGAGTAATGATGATCTCTTTAGTAGTCTGTTGGCGCCCTCTCCTGGAGGAATAGTTTGCTTGCTCTTGGACATTCTAAAAGAGAGGTCATGATAGACATTGAGCTTCTGAGCTCAATTGGGGACAGTCATGGGTGATGAATGTTTGCAACCTACTGCGAAGCCTCATACCGCAATATAAGGAACGTCAAATACTAAGAAAGGGCGGCCTATGAAAGAATTACTACTTTCAATAAGTACACTTAAACGGCTAATTGGGAATAGAAAAACTGTAAAAAGCCCTCTGAGAAAGCCCCCCTCTAACCTTTGATAGTAAGCTTTTCTGTAGTCTGCCTGTTGATGTATTTTCCGTTTGAACTGTGCACAACATGAAGAGACGGAACACTGGCGGCTTGTCACAATGCCCC